>NW_028270139.1:27218247-27220747 GCF_037043375.1 Chiloscyllium plagiosum
AGAGAGGGGCGAGAGAGAGAGGGGCGAGAGAGAGAGTGGGGAGAGCGAGAGAGGGGGGGGCGAGAGAGAGAGGGGGGGCGAGAGAGAGAGGGGGGGCGAGAGAGAGAGGGATGGGCGAGAGAGAGAGAGGGGCGAGCGAGAGAGTGGGGGCGAGCGAGAGAGAGGGGCGAGCGAGAGAGAGGTGCGAGCGAGAGAGAGGGGCGAGCGAGAGAGTGGGGCGAGCGAGAGAGTGGGGCGAGCGAGAGAGAGGGGCGAGAGAGAGAGAGGGGCGAGAGAGAGAGAGGGGCGAGAGAGAGAGAGGGGCGAGAGAGAGAGAGGGGGCGAGCGAGAGAGAGAGAGGGGCGAGAGAGAGAGAGAGGGGTGAGAGAGAGAGAGAGAGAGGGGCGAGAGAGAGAGAGAGAGAGGGGCGAGAGAGAGAGAGGGGCGAGAGAGAGAGAGGGGCGAGCGAGAGAGGGGGGGCGAGAGAGAGAGGGATGGGCGAGAGAGAGAGAGAGGGGCGCGAGAGAGAGTGGGGCGAGCGAGAGAGAGGGCGAGCGAGAGAGAGAGAGGGGCGAGAGAGAGAGAGAGGGGTGAGAGAGAGAGAGAGAGAGGGGCGAGAGAGAGAGAGAGAGAGGGGGCGAGAGAGAGAGAGGGGCGAGAGAGAGAGAGGGGCGAGCGAGAGAGGGGGGGCGAGAGAGAGAGGGATGGGCGAGAGAGAGAGAGAGGGGCGAGCGAGAGAGTGGGGCGAGCGAGAGAGTGGGGGCGAGCGAGAGAGTGGGGCGAGCGAGAGAGTGGGGGCGAGCGAGAGAGTGGGGCGAGCGAGAGAGTGGGGGCGAGCGAGAGACTGGGGCGAGCGAGAGACTGGGGCGAGCGAGAGACTGGGGCGAGCGAGAGAGAGGGGGCGAGCGAGAGAGAGGGGCGAGCGAGAGAGAGGGGCGAGCGAGAGAGAGGGGGCGAGCGAGAGAGAGGGGGCGAGCGAGAGAGAGGGGCGAGCGAGAGAGAGGGGCGAGCGAGAGAGAGGGGCGAGCGAGAGAGAGGGCGAGAGAGAGAGAGGGGCGAGAGAGAGAGAGGGGCGAGAGAGAGAGAGGGGCGAGAGAGAGAGAGAGAGAGGGCGAGAGAGAGAGAGAGAGGGGCGAGAAAGAGAGAGAGGGGCGAGAGACAGAGAGAGGGGCGAGAGACAGAGAGAGGGGCGAGAGACAGAGAGAGGGGCGAGAGACAGAGAGAGGGGCGAGAGACAGAGAGAGGGGCGAGAGAGAGAGAGAGAGGGGCGAGAGAGAGAGAGGGGCGAGGAGAGGGGGGGCGAGAGAGAGAGAGAGGGGCGAGAGAGAGAGAGAGGGGCGAGCGAGAGAGAGGGGCGAGCGAGAGAGAGAGAGGGGCGAGAGAGAGAGAGAGGGGCGAGAGACAGAGAGAGGGGCGAGAGACAGAGAGAGGGGCGAGAGACAGAGAGAGGGGCGAGAGACAGAGAGAGGGGCGAGAGACAGAGAGAGGGGCGAGAGACAGAGAGAGGGGCGAGAGACAGAGAGAGGGGCGAGAGAGAGAGAGAGAGGGGCGAGAGAGAGAGCGGGGCGAGGGAGGGGGGGGCGAGAGAGAGAGAGGGGCGAGCGAGAGAGAGGGGCGAGCGAGAGAGAGGGGCGAGCAAGAGAGAGGGGCGAGCGAGAGAGAGGGGCGAGCGAGAGAGAGGGGCGAGCGAGAGAGAGGGGCGAGAGAGAGAGAGGGGCGAGAGAGAGAGAGGGGCGAGCGAGAGAGAGGGGCGAGCGAGAGAGAGAGAGGGGCGAGAGAGAGAGAGAGGGGCGAGAAAGAGAGAGAGGGGCGAGAGACAGAGAGAGGGGCGAGAGACAGAGAGAGGGCGAGAGACAGAGAGAGGGGCGAGAGACAGAGAGAGGGGCGAGAGAGAGAGAGAGAGGGGCGAGAGAGAGAGAGGGGCGAGGGAGAGGGGGGGGCGAGAGAGAGAGAGAGGGGCGAGAGAGAGAGAGAGAGAGGGGCGAGAGAGAGAGAGAGAGAGGGGCGAGAGAGAGAGAGGGGCGAGAGAGAGAGAGGAGCGAGCGAGAGAGAGGGGCGAGCGAGAGAGAGAGAGAGGGGCGAGAGAGAGAGAGGGGCGAGAGAGAGAGAGGGGCGAGAGAGAGAGAGGGGCGAGAGAGAGAGAGGGGCGAGAGAGAGAGAGGGGCGAGCGAGAGAGAGGGGCGAGCTAGAGAGAGGGGCGAGCGAGAGAGGGGGGGCGAGCGAGAGAGGGGGGCGAGAGAGAGAGAGAGGCGAGAGAGAGAGAGGGGCGAGAGAGAGAGAGGGGCGAGAGAGAGAGAGGGGCGAGAGAGAGAGAGGGGCGAGAGAGAGAGAGGGGCGAGAGAGAGAGAGGGGCGAGAGAGAGAGAGGGGCGAGCGAGAGAGAGGGGCGAGCGAGAGAGAGAGAGGGGCGAGAAAGAGAGAGAGGGGCGAGAGACAGAGAGAGGGGCGAGAGACAGAGAGAGGGGCGAGAGACAGAGAGAGGGGCGAGAGACAGAGAGAGGGGCGAGAGACAGAGAGAGGGG